>NC_139765.1:8626432-8657808 GCF_965231275.1 Zosterops lateralis
TTTCCTATTTTTTTTTCTATCTATCCCTTTTAGGACAGCCATGAAGTAGACTTTGAAAAGGCAGCAGATGATTAAAAAGAACAATTCCAAATACTTTCTCTTTCATCTGAGGGTCTCAAACCATGTTAAGTCTCACATTACTCCTCTGCAGGTAATAAATATAATTAGGGCCGATTCCAAAACTTTATTTGTATTGAAAAGTATCTCGCTCTGCGGGGGCTCCATTCAAATCAGCAAATCTCTGTGTGGAGTAGGAGGCTACTTAGTAAGAGAATTTGGCCTCAAATAAGGAAACTGAGATGCAGGCAGGCTCAGTAGCTTGCCCAAGTTGACACAGTTAGTCAACTCCAGCAAAAGGATGAAAAACAAAGACCCCACATGCCTCTCAGCCAACAACAGCCCTTATGCTGCTGAACACTATATATATATATATGGATATTTGAGCTTTTTTCCTCCAGATTTTTTTACTTTTATTGTTTTGTTTAAAACATGCTTCATTTCTGTATTCACATTCTGTAGGGCCCCTCTTCTTGGTGTTTCATTTTCCCCTGGATGCACCACTGCCCATCCACAAATGCTGCTCCTTCTGTCCCAGCTCTTGCTTTACTTCCCCTATTTCCTCACCCGTGGGCTTGGGAGAAGTTTACAGAGTGAAGCTACACAGAAGCCACATCTGGAGGAAGATCAAGACCACCTTTTATTAAAAGAAGTATAAATCTCAACCATTTGGGTAGAACAGGAATACCTTATTTTGACTGTATGTTAGCTCCATTCAGCTCTAACTTCAAATCCTTTTACCAACTCAGCTCCACTCCACAACTGCCCTTCTTCTACCTCGTCCTTCCTTTGTCTGTTCACATGGATTTACCCCTTTCCCATATAATTTCCTATTTGAGCTTTTTCAGGACAATGCTCACATACCCCTCCCAAGCTGGTATTATTCCTAGCACACTGGGGCTCCTGGTCTGCTGGCTCTCAGCTAATATGATTATAAACCAAAGCAACCACCATCAACATCAGGAATTATAGAAGAAGACCTGGGCTAGACTAGGAAGAAGCAGAAAGAACCATGTTAAAAGGAGGAGAAAAAAGAAAAATAAAAGTGTGGGAGAGAAAACTAAGATAACTGAGCAAAAGGAGAGAGGAAATGGAAGTAAGGAAGGAAATAGAGATCTCTCCCCTAAATAGTTCTGACATGAACTCTTCTTTTACTTAACCTAGTTTAGAATTACTCTTACCCCAATAAATTTTATGCTCAGGTACCTTCTTACCCATTACCTTAATTTTATGTTTTCTGCAACTACTGAGCTCCCTCTCCCAGATAACTGGGGGAAACGGAGTGGTGTCCAAAGAGGAGAAAAAAACCCCAATTTACAATTGTTGTTGTATTCTGGTATCCTTGTACTATAGTGAATTATATGAATAATCTATATATATTACTGGAATATAGACAGTTAAGTATAGACTTTATGATAAAATTATTTTCTTATAATAAGTTCAACTGCAATTGCAAGATGAAAAAAGGCAAGTGGTTTGAGGGAATCTTGAAACCCCTCTAAAAATCATTTCATATTAACTTTTAGCTTGCTTTTTAGAAATTGCCAGGACATGTCACAAAGTCTGCTAGCATATCAGAAAGCGGAAAAACTGAGAAATTCGGATAAATAACACTGAGAAAGAAGAAAATGTGCATAACATGCAACTGTCCAGTTTTTAACATAAGAAATTTTACCTTGTTCTGAAACTTTGACTAGTAAATAAGAAGCTCTGGTGCCCCTTTTTACTGAGTGGTGATTGTAGTTACAAAACCCACTTGCAACCTCCAGCATCCACATTTAATGCTCTCACATCTTTCTTCTCCAACCGAGAATTCAGATACAAGTTCAAATATCTTTAACTGATGAGAAAAATTAACCCCCCCCTACTACTCCCCTAGTATTTCAGTGAATCTGTATTTCTCTTACTTTGCTTCCTCTAAGGGGTGCCTAAAACAAAAGTCCCAATAAAAGAGGACAATTTGGGTTGAACTAAACAAAAAAGCCCTGATTTTGATTTGGATGAGGGACACAACTGAAATAATGAACTCCTATAAAAAGTTTTGTATTTAACTGTTTTGGGTTTTTTTTGGTTTGTTTTTTTTGTTGTTGTTGTTGTTTTTGTTTTGGTTGTTTGGTGGTGGTTTTTTTGTTTGTTTGGGTTTTTGTTTGTTTGATTTTTGTTTGTTTTTTGGTGTTGTTTGTTTGTTGTTTTTTGGTTTGTTTTGTTTTGTTTTGTTTTGTTTTGTTTTTTTGGTTTTTTGGTTTTTTTTGCTATTGTGGTTCTCTAGTTCAAGAGGTGAACAAAAAAAAATCGATTATCCACCCAGCTCAAGTTAGAAATACTATAGAAATACTATAACTCTGGAATATTGTACAGGCAGAATCCTCAACTCTTTAGAGAATCATAGTAAAAGAAGGAAAACCTTAAATGAAACATTAATTTATTTTTTTTAATCCTTAAATGATATCACTTCAGTCTAGTGCTTCTGGTAGATACTGCAATACTTTAAACAAAGGAAGTTTGGGGAGGGGGAAATAAGAGCTTTTTGGGTTTTGTTATTTCCACTGTAGGTTTTAATAATAGAGACCTATGAAGTCCAAGGCAATGTAAGATGTTCCACGGAACGATTTACTGGAAAATTCTCACAGAAAATATGCAAAACTCTGAAGATCCTAAATGGGTTTTCTTTTTTAGGCACACACTCAAAACAACTGCAGCATTAAGAATGAATCTGTAAGACTTCTAAGAAAGGGTGTTTTGCAACACACCATGGGAGAGTGGAGGGAGAATAGAGCGGGGTTGATGCATTTATTATGAAAAATATCTTGCAAATAATGAGTGCTTACTTCAGAGGATGGAAATGTTTAGCTACAATGCAGTTTGGATCATATGCTTAGGAACAGATTTTTCCTTCCAATGTGCATGCCTAGCTGCCATTTCCATTAATGGGAATTAAGTACATGTGTCAAGAGGAGAAGTTAACTCTTAGAAATAAAACTAATGTATGCCTTTTTTAAAAGAATGTAAATGCCACATCAGGCATGTTCAGTGTTGGCAAAACTGAATGCTGAATATAGTATAGCAAAATCTGAGAAGGAGAAGGCGGTCTGGAGGACTGAAATTTCTGTGCTATTTAGAGTTTTTCAATTTACTGCATTTCTTCAAGGAAAAGTAAAACCATCTCATTTGTAAGTGGGAAGCCCTCATTTATCAGTTATTCACTTGCACTTTTAGCAAGGCCCTACCATCTGCAACCTTCCCTGTGAAAAAGGACTGATGCTACCCTTAAAAAGAAATCTGAACCTTCATCTAAATTCAAAATTCTCTGAATATTACAATAAAGTCCTTATTTATTTTTTTAAAAGGAGGTTGAAACTCACTCTTTTATCCTGTCCAGTCTGAATCAGCCAGGGTAAAGGAATATCTTAACATTAATAGATTTGCAAATGATAATATAAGTAGGGATTTTTAGAAATTAAAGTAGTACATGTAAACACAGTTAAAATTGAATTACATATCGATTTTAGCAATAAGTAACTTTTAATTGTAAAATTGAGAAATATTAATGAGATGGCACAATCCTGGTTTTGTGTCTTGTGCTGTTCTTTCAGCCTCCCAACCCTCTCTATTTTGGGGGTTATTATTATTATTTCTGTATACTTTCAGTTACATACAAGGTCTTTTTACTGTTTGCCTTAGTATCCTTGGTCTGCACCGAAGTAGCTTAAAAAAAATTTAAACAAAACCAGGACCATTAAAAAAAAAAAAAAAAGTCACAAAAATAGAGAGCATACCCTTGGATAGGAACTGTGATTGAAATTATTTAAGAAGATAACTGGCTTTCAAATTTACAGTTCCTCATTAAGGTTCTGAACACGAAATGTTACTAAAATAGGAACCTATTGCTCCAAGTTCTTTTTTCAGTGTAGTTGTCTGGCACGGAACATCCCAATTCTCGACTGATGCCCACAACCTCACCTCAGGCAAGTGTCCCTGCTCTGCCTCCTTGCTGGTCACAGGGATGATTCCTTTGAGTGACAGGTCTGTTTACTATCACTGCCCATCCAAACTTCAGCCTCTCCAAGGACAAAGCCAGCAAGGATGTTGTCCCTCAGTGTCATTCCCAATGACTGCTCTGAATGTGTAAATGCCACGATACACACAGCAACAATCCCAATACATTCACACACACAACTGACTCCCAGCAAAAGGAAATTACTCCCTTTTTCCCTGGTTCTTGTGCCCAGGAGGGGTTGGCAGAAATCAAGACTTAACAGGCAACATAAAGTTCTGAGCCTGAGCATTCTAAAACCACAACTTTGATCTGTTTGTAACAGTAAATAATAATTGTTGGGCGTGATTCCAAGTGCACTGAAGAGTACAGGAGATCCTGCTTGACCCATTGGGCTTTTCTTCATGGCTCTCACAATTCTTATCCCATTACATTCTCATCACCCCCACAGTAACAATTCTGTGTCTTTTTTTTGACTGATCCACTGAACAAGGTTAGTCATCACATTTTGTCTGTGTATTTCTAATCTCACGGCTTTCCCCACTCTAGTCTGCTCTAACTTGTACATCAGGGACAAACAGGTTTGCTTCCACTGATCATCAACCAACATGCAACTAGGAGTGCAAGGGTGTTTTGGAATAGTCCACTCACCCAGTCCTGTGTGTGTTGTGAAGGCATTCCAGCCTTCCTCTTGTGGTCATGAGGCTTGCTCTGGTGTTTGCCATCCAAATTCCCCACAGCCACACGCACACTGACTGTCTGCTTTCCTTACTAGAAGTGGTTTTCTTGTAGTGCCATTACAGTCACTCATGGCACTTTTAGCACAGAACTACCTGAGCCACCCTGAGCTAACCAGACTGAACTCTTTGCAGGTGTGCATGACTCAAACAGAGTTTAATTCATGGTCACCCTCCATTTTATATGCTTCGTTGGATTACGAAAAGTAGCAATATAAAGTTCTTTCAAATTTGCTATTCACTTTTTACTGGAGGAGCAGTGAAGAAATAGGTCTTTTGTAAGAAATATCCTCTATCTGAACCAGTTTACAGTTTTGGCTGCAATTGCAATTAGACAAAGAATACAAGAAGAGGTAACATACCTGCATTCTGCAAACTCTTTCTCTATTCTATTCTCTTTTAGTCTGTATAATCATAAGGACTCACATGTGTAGCTGCTATCTAGAAAATGTTTCATAAATAGAAATACTGAAATGTCAAATTCAGAACAAATTTGGAAATATATTCCTTTCTAGTATGCCATGCATGAAATCCCTACATTATGTATATAGTCTTTGATAAGGTTAATACAAATCAGTGTTTATGAAATGCAGTCTATTGATATTTAACTTGTTATACAAGTCACTGTGAAGATTAAACTCTAAATTAAGTGGTGATTCTAATGACATTAAATGCAAGGGAAGGAGATATAAAACACATTGCCATCTTACACCTTAAACAGTGAACAGCAATCAATGAGTACGTAGAGCTACATCTCATTTATAAAGTTACAAAAGCATACATGACCCTTAATTTATTTTAATGGTGCTCTGATGAAGTTTTATAAGCAGTTTTCTACTTCTGAGTAAAAGCAAAAATCCAAACTCCTACTTTCAGCACACAGACTTCAATTCAGCCACTATTACAGAGAAATAAATACTTAAGTATGGTATAAAGCAGACCAATGGCTTGTTATTGCTATTTCTATGGAGGCTTAACTCTTGCTTCTCATCTCTCATTACATGGGACAGCTAGAGCCTAGAAACATTGCCAGGGCAGAATGCTAAAGGCTCCTGGGAATGCTTCTGTACCTTGTACAGGGAAAAACTGAGAAAATACTGCCACAGAGTTCTGAAGCATAAATATGGGAAAATCAGGATATCTGGGGACACTCTTCAAAAGCCCTAAAGCAACCCAGGTACAGGGCTGACTACTTTCTAGTACCAATTAGCTTGTAAGACAGATCTTCAACAGTTGCCATTGAGGTATATTCAGAATATAAAAGAATCAGAAAGGAGATATAAAAAAGATAAAAACACAGACAAAAAGAAAAAAAAAGACCACTGGACTGAGACAAACAGACATTCATTAAGATAAAAATACAAAGAAGTTGCTCAGGAATGTTTATCACAGAAAATTTATGTCATAAATTTTCCTCTGCCTGGAGGAGATCCAGAGCTGAGTGTCTCTTCTCTTGCCATGTAACATTGTACTGAATCCAGACTGCACATTTGGTCACCCACTTTTTGCTTTCAATAACATTTTCTATTTCTAATGTGGCTTTTGTTTTGGTGTACAAAGTTTAATTCCTCTTTCTTTTCAATGCATTTTATTTTTGTCATTATTTCTGAGTTGTGTTAAAGTAATTAGTGACATGATGCCAAGGACTGAACCACACAAGCAACTTAAATATTTTGATTCACTGAGAATGCAGCCCATAATTTACAAAGTGCCTGACCCCATCCAACAAATAAAATAAATTAGACAACTTCTGAATGTTAACAGTCTGAGCCCTACGGAGAAAAACATCAAAATGCAGAAACAGTGTAATGTCACCACATCAGATATAAGATAGTCTTTTGACACTTTTTCAAGAAATGAAATCACGTTTGTAACTTACCTTTTTAACACTTGCCCCCACACGATGAGTCCTGTCAACCATTTCTCCTGGTATTTGCATGTGGCTACTGCCCTTTTTTGAGAGCAATGGGGTTCAAAATCTGGGCAAGGATTTCACAAGTGAGAATGTCACAGGTGAAACTTGTTTCCTTAAGGAATTCTGAGCTAGCAATAGAATGGTAGCAAGTGTTTCCAGAAGTGCAAATTGGGTGGAAAATAAAAGGATGAGGAGACATATACCTTTTTCTTCTTCAGGTTTTTTTAACAGTTGTTATTTGTTTGGTGGCGTTTTTTGTGGTTTTGTTTTTTGTGTTTTTTTTTTTTTTGTTTTTTTTTTTTTTTTTTTGTTTTTTTGTTTTTTTTTTTTTTACTGGCCTTGACTTTTTAATTTATTTTACAGCTTGCCATAAATTTTTCCGAAGGGTCCCAATACTATAGTCAAAGTTAAAACCTGCTGTATGCAGCCAGGACAGGCATTTGGCACAAAGGCAACCATACAGAGCTTTGTGCCTATAATTTCTAAAAAGATCACAGCTTTTAGGTTGATTTGTGGGCCATGACACACAGGGCCACAAAAACATGACGTTGCCAGAATTTGTGTTTCATTGCATGAAAAAAAAATGCACATCATTTAATAAAAAGCAATTTTTTTCTTATGTTAGTTTGAAAAATCACCACTGGATTTAAGCGAGGACTCTGCCTCAGACACAAAGTACAGCCTGCATCAAAGTAAGAGTCAGTCAGGTCTCCATTATATTATCTTCTAGATATTTCACACAAGGTGGGCCCAGACTGGACAACTGTTCTATAATGAGGGGGGAAACGTATTCCTGTCCCTCATCTCCTGCTGAATGCTTTAACTGCTTTATTACTTCATGTAAGTATATAAATCCAAATATAGGTTTCTTCTGAGCCAAAAGTAAATTACGAGTTACATAAAAGGCTGTTTCCTATTTGGCGTGTTTGCATTTGACTGACTCGTTCTTATCATAACTGAAAAAGTAAAAAGTAACTGATCTCCTTTTCTTTTATTTTATAAACTTCTATTTTTATTATTCATCTTTTCTCTAACAAGTCTTGTAACTTTTTCCTCATACAGAACTCAGTCTACTTAAACACCTTGTGAAGGTCTTTTTCAAAAACTGCCACTGAATTCTAACGATTGTATTTTATTACTTGTTGACAAGCTCAAGGAATTATCTTTATACATATTTTTTTTCCTCTACAAAAGCTATGCTGATGGATAGCTATTGTATCATAACACTCATCTATATGTCTCCTAATTTTATTTTTTATTACCATTTCAACCCATTTATCAAGTAAGGAAAGAAAAGTCATTAGACTAATTCTCAGCATCAATTCTACTGTTCAATTAAAGAGAAGCAGAAAAATGGCTTTCTCCAACCTTACAGGTTAGAAGCCAATATTTAAAAGGAAAGAATACATATTAAGTTAGCAGACCTATTTGAGCTCATCATCAATTTCCAGTCGCACATTTTGGTATGTCCAACTTTACCCACTGCTCTGCTGCTCTTCATTTGATGAGTTCAGCATCTGCTTTTCCTTCACTTTTCTCTTTGACAGTAGCCAGTCTTTAATATTGCAAAGAAATGGCTACAGGTTAGATTTCCCTCTTAAGCCTCATACAGTTGAATATGACTAGGAAATAAATTTGTTTTTAAGCAAACCTGTTACCCTTTTTACCTATTATTCTGTGTTACAATAGCAAAGAAAAAAACCTTAACTATTATTCTGTGTTACAGTACAGAGGGGAAAAAACATTTACAAATGTGACATGGATAGCCTTTTAGTAAAACACCTGAATTTATTCTATGTAACTTCAGTACATCCCAAGACATTATGCTTGTTTTGGATGGGGTTCTCCCACATTTCTAGCCAGCAATGATCTTGTTGTTCTCCAGTTTTAAGCCACACCTATTCCAAGGCCACACTTCTTCTTCTAATACTGTATACTGAGTTGTGCAAATTAAATTTTCCAACAGCTTGGAGCCAAGTCCATACTCCAGATTAGGGAAGCCTTCAGGGCTTAATGAACTTTGACCATGCATTGATACCAAGGATATCTAGAAAACCAGAGCCTGTCTTTGATATGAAATGGCATCAGGTCTCCAGAACTGAGGGAACTATAGGTTCCTGCAACCTAGAGATTGTACAAGATGTACATTTTGTACCATGTAAGAGTTTTGATAATCTCTGCATGTGGTTGGACCAGTCCATATAAAAACATACTGTTTTGTTTTTTTTTTTTAATTATTTCATGACTTGCATTTACAAATCTGATTGCAGAGTTTTGTGTGGCTACTCTGCATGGCTTGAGTATTTTCATAAGCATGAGAGAAAGCATATAAAACCAGGATGGAAGAATTTCAGTATTAATCAAAACCTTACATGTTCTGGGTTTTTAAAATTGAAATAAAGATGTATTCTCATAAACTGCAAAAAATATCTCATTGCACTAAAACTTTACCTGCAAACACAACTGCATTATTGGTAAATATTCACAATCTCTGCCACTCTCTCTAATGTCAATACAGGACCTGCAGCCTTTCCCTAAACACAGGACAGTCAATGAAAAATTCCTACAACAGTGTTTTTAATGGTTGTTACACACAAGATCTGTGTACCACAGAACAGAATTCTCATATGTGAATATTCAGTTATTAATATAACACAGAAGTTTACTAAATGAGGAGGACTACAGTGAGAAAACCTCTGAGAAACAGTTTGTTGGACTACGCAGATTTTCAGGTTCATGAATACCAGGAATAGCAGGAGGGAGGCTCATCCCCACCTCCGTGGGCAGCCCAAAGGCAACAGACACATGACATACACTTAACTGGATCCCACATCACATGAACAGTGAATTCTGTGCACCTTTGCTTCATTAGCCTGACTACACATAACACTATACAATAATATAACACATAACAATACACTCTGCACAAACCAGGAGCACCTGTCCAGGATTTTCAGATATTCAGCACCAGTGGCTGAAGTCAGGGGTTGCAGAGCTGTTTTTGGCTGTCCAAAATGTCAGAAGTATCACTGAACAAAGCCATAGAGCATGTTGCTAATTCTTTACAGTTTGTGTGTCTAGAGAAGTTTCAGACTGAGAACATCCCCTGAGTCGGCTCCAACACAGACCAGGAGCCCTGGGCAGACCCCTCAGCATCATTCTAGACTGGACTGATCACTTCCATTCCCATACCAGGGAATGAAAGCTTCCTCAGACAATTCTGGCTTGTCATGACGTATTTTACATAATATTTGTGGTCATTTTGTGAAAAGTGTGACCATACCCCTTTGCACTTAGGCATTTATTCACATGTAACCACATTAAGTATCATTGCTTTCTTAGAGAAGGATGTATTCAAACAAAATGCTCATTTTGGGTACTGAGTTATATTTCAAAACCAAACCCCTTCCCCACCCCCACCCCCCCCACCCCCCCAAAAAAAGAAAAAAAACCAACAAAAACAAACCAAACAAGCCAAGTCTAACAAAAATCATGAAAAGATTTGAAAAAGTGCCTTCATGAATATAAAGGATCTATAAAGCCGTCACTAGGTGGGTCCATAGCAATGGATTAGACTTTGAGAGATGTTACATACAGAACCTTGATGATTAAAACAGATACAATATAGGCTAAGAGAGAAGGTGGAAATGGGAAAGTGAAATGGGAGAGATCCTTTCCTCCAGCTGCAGAGGCATCAGGCCTGGAAACCAAGGGGCTGAGGAGCTGTATTTTGCACTGGCTGCCCATCCTTTAGATGGCTTTAATTAAGAAGAGTACAATTCATATAATAGCAGAGGTTACTCATGTATTCTTGTAAGCAGGTCCAGGTGCTCTTATGAAAGTTCTCCTTTCTGACAGAAAAGAAGGTTAAGGATAAAGGAAGGTATCAGATTTCAGACCCAAATCTCTGCACCTTCAAGCCAAAGGAGGAATGTTCCTTATTCACCCTAGAAAATATTTATTTGGGACAGTGAGTGGAAAGGAAAGTGTTTTTCTTAATTTCCTTTCCTCTTGAACTGCCATATAAGTAAGGTGGTGGTTGCAGGCAGAAAACCCTTTATTTTTGGTCTGGTCACATTTATTCAGGTTTAGTCACATTTCAGCCAAGAGGAAACAGCCTCGATGTGGCCACCATGACAGCAAGGAAGGAATAACAGGTATTTTCTCATTTCTGCTAGGCAGAAGCTCCTATCAGAATACAAAGATGATGAAAAACGTGGGTGGATTATTTGGTTCCAGCTGGCTCCACATCACACAGTAAGGAAATGCCACGATCTTTGACAGGTTCATATTAGTAAAAACCAAGCAAAAGATTATGGGAAAGCTTCCCATTCCATTATCAAATAATTTAGGGGAGGGAGAAGGATGGGAGACTAACAGTTTTTCTTTCTAAGCTCTCAGGAAATGTCTATTTTTATGACCCTTTTAGTGCTGAAAGCATTGTCTGAAATAAAGACTAATCTCAAAGGATGTGAAAGCAAACCTATCAGACTGCTCAGAAAATGTAAAGCAGGAAGAAATGAAACATTTTCATCTGGTGGAGCTGCTGCCCAGCAGGTCTAACTCAATGACTGGAGACAGGTGCCAGGGCCTGGAGCCCACCCCCAGGACTCCCTCCACCCTACTCAGGACCCCATTTCAGCCCTGGGACCATCAGCACCAGCAGCATCCCAATGATGCTGCAGCATGGGGAGTCTCCAGCTCCCCACAGCCCTGCCAAACCTGCCCAGCCATGGCCCTACACCCTGGCCCTGTGGTTGTACCCCAAGCCTGGAGCTGGAGCTGCCCTGCTCCTGCCCAGCCAGCCTGGGGAGAGCCCCCACAGCCCCAGGCCCTGCTGGCACCCTGACAATGAGCCCTACTTCATCAGCCACCCATAACAAAACCTACCCAACATTCTCCAATACCTACAGCAAATGAAAGTCAACATCACGAGCATCTTCCTTGGGGAGATGAGAGTGGGAACACAGCACTCCTACATGAACACACTCCCAGTTACACACATAAGCTGTCTATACACTGCATTAGGTGTCTTAGACATTATACAGCCTGATCTGTGGAAGGAAGCTTATTAAAGAGCGTGGGGACAGAATTTAAATACTTCCTCCACTGGTGTTTGAATTCACTGCTGCCAAGAGACTGCTCCTCGTCCTTGGACCACACAATTCAAGCCTGTCCTGTCCCTTTGGACCTTATTAGGCTGCTGCTTTTAGGAGAAGAAAAGGGATCACCCTGTTTCTTGCCAGAGGAAGAAGGAGGGAGGGCAGTGCCTACAGCTCTCCATGCCCCACACACCAAACAATTCCATGACTGTTCCATGTTCAGTGAGGACACCCAGGGAATGGAGAAGTTGGGGCCAGCCCTCCTCTGCCTGAAGGCTACAAGCTCATGCCCTGCTGTTCCCAAAAGTTTATTTTATTTATTACTAAAGCTGCAACTACTGACCAAAACTCTGTCTGGAAACTGGTGCAAAGTGCAAAAAAACCTGCTTTAATGGGAAATTTGAGTAGCACAATGACAATCTACTAGCACTGCAAGTAAAATACATAACTTAGAAGACGGTCCTCCAGTTTCCACACTCTCTTGCATGGCCTGTTTTACCATTTTACATGGAAACGACCATGGATGAAGCATTAAAATTGTTTCATTATCTAATTCCTTAAGCTAGAAGAGAAATATCTTTTTGCAGCCAAACTCTTTCATTCTTTCTGGCCAGTTTGAACAATTTCATTAAAAACATTACAGATATCAGCCAGCCCCAGCCTCCTCTTCATTCTGGTGGTTAGCCCACTCTCCTCAAAAGTGGGAAACACAATCTTATCCCCTTGTGGCAAGAGGAGAGGAGGGCTAACCCCCCCCACCACCAAGAGCAGCACTTCATTTGTGGATCCAGAGAGATCTTTGAGGAAGATAAGTGCTACGCTGCTCATTTCAACCAAGAGAGCAGCGCTTCTGAGTGCACTTTATTTTAAGTTAAGGATCTCTCACAATTGGGAAGTTTCAGCACAATCAGGGCAGATAGAAGCTAAGAGGAGGTTCTTGGGATCACAAGATTTCATTTAGGCACTTAGGCTCTGTCACTGTTCACGTTAAACACTTGCAGATCTGAGCCTAAGCGCAGCTCCAGTTAAAGGGAACAAGATATTCCCTGTGTAAAGAAAATGGATGTGGATGGAATGAAACTCCCTGACAGGAAACAGGCTGGAAATACATGTAAACTCCAGAGTTTGAATCTGGTAGTTAGCAATCTCTTGGAACTATTCTCTTTGATTTGGAAAAATATAAAGGTGTGCTATACCTTTACTATCTGCTCAAAGCCACTCAAATGTTCAAGGAGCTGCAAAAGTTAAGTTTTGTTAAGTTTTACTGTCAAACCACTCCAGGATATGTGCAGGACTCATCACAGGGCTCTTGCAGTACAGTTAAACAACACACTCAGCCAAGACAACATAAGACAGCAGCACTATGTGCATGAACTAAGTACTATGGGATTATCAGGGTTCTCTCTCAAAAAACACTTCAAAGACGCTTGGCCATTTCTGAACAATTGTGGCTACATAATGAAGACTCTTTGATTTCAACATGCACCACCAAAAAATACATATCAAGTCATCTTTAGATACAGAAAACATCACAGAGGTAAAGATGAGCAGCTTAATAATTCATACAGGTGACCATAGGGCAGGAATTTCCCAATTTACAATGCCAGTGTTGGTCCAGCTCCTTTCAGATCTTTTGTCAACCCCAGCACTAAGCATCCCAATCCTAAAAAAAAGCCAGTAGTTATTTTATGGGGCTTCCAAGAGTAGTTAATTTTTTTACAGCACTTTCAAAATAGAGAATAGTGCATAAGTGCACAAAATTGCTACAAGAACTTACCAATGGAACTTTGGTGAAACTGTTGTTTGAACAGTCACAATTTTTTTTATTGAGAGGCTATTTTCTTTGAGTCACTGTTAGTACGTTATTGACTTCTCTAATACTCAGCAAGGAATGTAGAAAACAAGAGAAAAATCAGACTGGAGTGGATTTCAGTGGGACTATATTCTGCACCTTCCTCTGCTGTCCTCTCATCAATCATCTGTTACTAAAATGGCAGAGATGGTGCAAGGGATGGAATACTACTTACTGGAGGACCTGGAAATGTCGTGAACACTCATTTGAGGGAAAAAAAAAATCAAGGTTTGCTCATACTTAGTTAGCTTTCTTAGGGATTTATGGCTTTTTTGAAAAGATGAGGCTCACAGTGGTGGCCATTGTAGCTGACATGTTCTTTGGTGTGATATTTGGATTTTGGTCAACAGAGCACTTTGCTTTATATGCATGTCAAATATTCAAGATCTCGAGTAATGTTGACAAAGCAGAAAAAACATTTGTTGCAAATCTGATAGATTTCATGTCAATAATAGGGCAAACAAGCATCTTATCTTGTACTGTGTATTCTTTGCCTGCAATTAAACCTGGAAAGAGAAAAGCAAGGAAGAAGGCAAAAAGACCAACAAAACCCAGAACTTTGAGTTCTTCAAAATGGTTCTGTTCAAACAGCAGATCAAAGTATAGACTGGTTCTTATTTTATCCGGAGTTGGCTTATCCATCCACCATAAGGACTTCTTTAATTCCTGTAAAACAACTGTGTGTTCAGGAGAGTGTCTATTCTGAAAATGTTTCTATTCATAAAAATTGTATTGCTGAGTTCTAGCTCTCCAGTATGTTTGCAACTCAATGTGAGATTTACTGGCTGACAGATAAAAGATGTCTTTTTCAAGCACTAGTCCTGAACACTCAGTGAGGGATCATAAAATCAATCTGGTTACCTAGTGGCTCATTCAGCAACAATAGGCAGAGACAATTTGTTCACTGTCAACACGTGGACAGCTCCATTGCCTCGGCTGCCTTCAGAGGAGGAGCCACGTTCAGATGCCCACTCCTGATGCACGGAACAAAGGGAGCCTCATCCCACTGTTTCTCTGAGTCTGGAGCAGGGGTCGGCAACCTTCCAACAGGGATATGCCAGATTGCAATTTTCTTTCCCAAATTAGAGTTTAAGAATGCTGGCAGGAACTTTGCAGGAGCCAACAGACGCTGCCTCTCAAAGAGGCGACATGCTGCCAATCAGCTGATTGGCACTGTCTTGCCTCTGTGTGAGGCAGGGGCTCTGGGCTCCTGGGGAATCAGGATCTCAGTAGGAGCTGATGCTTCTCTGAGATGCCTCCTGCTCTGACTTTCCTATGTGCCATTCTAAAATCTGACCTATTGATGCCATTCAGTGGGCAGCTCATGGCTTCTACCTGTAAAAATCTGTCCAGAATTCAAAGCCATATCCCAGCTTGGGTACTGGTTCTAGCATGGAGGTAAAGGACCAAAAGAAAATAGCATTTAAGATTCCCTGAAACTTGCAAGTCATAGGAAATACAAACTTCCTCAGTTGTGCCAGTTTATTTTTAACTCTTGACTTTCTGTCTGGAAGCATGTGGGCAACTCCAGTAATTGAACACACACTTTAGAGAAAATAAACACTTAAAATATCACATATGCCTTTGCACTTGCTACAGATTCACATACCTCTTTCACTTTCAGGAGCAGACAAACATTTTCAATTAGTCAGAGAGTAAATACACATAAATACAACACAGTGGTCAGGGTAGAATAGGTAATGGAAAGCAACTGCACATTTTAAAATTAAAGACGCTTGAGAAAACAAACAGCTGCTTTCTGAGGGTTTTGGCAAGGCAGTTTTCTGAGCTTAACTGAGACGTAAAAACTACCATCCCTACTCTTCCATTCAAAAAAACTTTAAAAGGGGAGAAGAGCCATCCCACCTCTTCCAGATCTTTAGTGAGTAGCTGTCATGTTTTGAAGGTTCACAAACTGCACCATCACCAGCGGCACCACTGGCAGCCGGCGAACGAGCGCGGAACTTTGCTCTCCTCAGCTTTACACTTGCCACCCAAACTGAGCAGCTATGCAGCTGACAGAGCTGCCACCAGGTCCTCTTCAGGGTATTTAGGAGCAGGGCTGTCCACTTCCCCTCTTCCTGCTTCCTTTTCCATGCAGGCTATGGTTCAAATTCCTCTAAGAATAGCAGCGGCTCCTTGTGCCACAGGCAGTGCTTCCCTGGCTTTTGTTCAGTAAATAGTCTAATTCTGCTGAGCTGGTAGCAGCTGAGATTGTTAGTGATATATTGTCCCAGCATTAAGCACAGTGTCACCTGGCAGGATGATTGACTGGAGCCTGGGTCTTGGCAGAATAGTGTTTTGCAGTTAGTTTGGCATTTCTTTATTAAGTTCAGGTTAGATTCACTTAAGGAATGCGCTTGCCAGCTATGCCATGTTTTCGACTTTATATCCATCACGATGATAAATGGTCTATTTACAAAGATATTCATAATTAAATTCTTACCTTCTTTCCACAGCCCAACATAAAACACACCTATCACTGTATTCTGTCGAAGCAAGCCAAATTCCATTAGAAACATTTTCAGACATCTGCACAGGATTCTTCCCTACTCTGCTCGAATCCTGAACTTTCTAAAGATGAGTCCCTATTTTTAGGGATTGACACAGTTACAAAAATGACAAATTGTACGATAACACCCTTCACTTCCTTCCTTTCCCCCCACCTCTTTTCATTGCCTCTGTATTCCTGCAATTCAGTGAGCCATCTAGGAATATAGCAAACTTTGAGCATCTGCCTCTTTACCTATGCAATTATCAGAACAGAACTGTTATAATGGTAGTGCCTAGGAACCTCAGCCACCAGTGGATGGTAGCTGCTACTATGAAAAATCATAGTTCTTGCCCCAGGCATTTGGCAAGTTATGAAACAAGAGGCAGCACTTAGACTGTGGCAGTATGGAAGTAATGAAATACATTTGCTCAAGATTATTATGCAGTGGTCTCACAGAGACCTTAACAAGTTATTTTAGATATGAAGACAAACTATTAGTCCAGCCAGAGTTTCAACAACTTCATATACCTCTTTGTCAAGCTTTGCAGACAACCATTGTATTCTGGTTTATTGCTTGGGAATGGCTCAACTGTGCCATTTCACCTCCTGCAGTAATGGACTTCTGTCCAGGGCTGTCACTGCTGCTCTGAAAGCTGAGAGTGCAGACTGGGAGACACAGCTGTGCTGTGAAGCAGTTATGAAGTAAAGAAGTTATTAATCCCTACAAGCATATAAATCACTGTGCCCAAATGCAGTACAGTTTCTCTAGTATATTTTACTCCCCTTCTGAAATATGAATTTCTCTTGCTTGACCTCCCTTATGATATCCATAGATTTTTTTTTTCCTGAAATACCTGAGGACAGATTAAAAAAAAAGCCTTAAAATATATCTAGACAATCACTCTGTAGTATTCAAAACTGCTTACAGAAGTAGTGCTTAAGCATATTTTAAAATTCCAGATGAACCTCCCCGGGCCTAAATAACTTAGGCACTGACCCATCATGCTAAAAACTTTGCTCCAAAATTCCTCCTCTCCCCATACACAGCTCAGTGCTCTGTGACAATAAACCCTTTCTTCCTGGGCTAAATCTGGTAGCAGCCAAGTTTTCCCTTTAAGTATTTAATTAATCTTATTGCCAAAGTATTCTCCTTGAAACCTTGATAAAGAGCCACTTAGCACTCAGAATTAAAATTTATGGGAAGGGAAGCTCAGATGGGATCTGTCTCACCTAATATTACACATCTTCAGCATAGCTGTTAATATCAGACCTAGACTCCATTCATAGTTAGCAGAGAGAAGCGGGATCTCACAGGATAGAATTAATTTGACACCTCCTAAATAACTACTAAAGGATTTAGTAGTCTCTGCTTTGAGAGTATCTCTGCTTTGACCAGATAGAAAGAAGAGGTAACTCATTTTGCCACAGCATCTGTTTTAAAGGCAGCTGAAGTTAGGTGAGATGGATTGCACCACCGTGTCTGGAGGTTAAACCAGGATATTGATAGTCCAGTTCTATGAATTCTTTCCTTCCTGTCATTGACTCTGAACATAACCACCAGCAAACCATTTAACTTCTCAATGTTTCAGTTTATATATCTATAAAAAAGGTATATTATAGTGCTATTACATTCTAGATACACTGCAGAGTCATAGCAAGGCAAAAGTAGCTCTTGAAAGTGTGCTGAGAACCTCAGAGGGAATATATTAAGTATGTGCAAACCATATTAAAGAGACTACTAAAGAATGGGGGGAAACAACTGACAAGACTTGGAGCAAGAAATAAAAGAGATTAAATTCCAGTGGCTGCACATAAATGTTGTGAATAGTCTATCTTACAAATGTTTAGCATGTTACACATGCTCAAGAGAGCTAATATTTCAAGGTGGATTTTCTCCCCACTATGAGGAGAAGCAAAGAACTTGGTTAAATTCTCATCTGGAGTTAAGGAGCATATTCCAGCCAGGAGAGTTGATTGTGCCAGTAAGTCTGGTAATACCAAAAATGAAGTTCTTGTTGCAGGGTGCTAATCTTTCCAGAGTTCTTATTTAAAAATGGATGACTGCATGTGCTTCCAAGCAGCCAGGACATCAGTTTTTTTTATTTATTAATCCCATGAGCATTGCTCCCTGTGCATTTCTGCAAGCTTTTAATAAAAAGGAAAGGGGCAAAAAACTGTGAGATAAGATGGTCATTTCCACAGAATTTTTTCCTACTTAAGGAAGTCTAAAGTAGGAACATCCTTTACTTGTTGTAAATTTTCATTCTGTATCTGGCCTATGTCTGGAAGCAAATAGTTAATGTTCCACATGCAGCCAGAGGTGCTGTAAAGGAGAGAGGAATTGAGCACCCGAGGTGATTATAGCTGAAAACATGACTCTAATGTAGGGAAATAATTCATATTTAAATAATTGATTATTATCTACAAAGTTATCATTATAATCATGTTTATAATGAATGCATGTTTTACCAATTTGAAATAACTAAGTATTCTAATCTTAGCAAGCTTAAAGAAAGTCTGTTAATGAGATAAGAATATTTTCCTTTCTGCATATGCATTAACTGCTCTTTTTTTTCACTTCAGAAAAGATGCTTGCAAATGGATTACTCTGGGATGTGTTCTTGCCAATTCACCAGTGGAATGCAGGTCGTACCAGGAGATACACTGCTGGGAAAAATCTAGGCTTTAAATTGTGCCTGCTACTTCCAATTGATATGGCATTTCCCTTCAGTTCACTGTGCCTTTCCATTCAGTTCCATGATATCTTCACTTCCATATTCCATCAGTGGCTGAGCCAAATCACACTCCTGAGTATCTGAGAAGCACTTTCAACTCAAGGCTGTGAGACACAAAACATCCACTTTTATAGTGGCAATGGATGATGCTCTTGTAGGAGCACATCCTTTGAGTTTCCTCAGTTGTTATTTTTAATTCTTCCCAGGCAGAGAACAACTTCCCATTCCAAATGAAACCTGTAATATAAGTATCAACACCATAGTCACTTAGAAACCCGTGTTAGGTGCAAACTTCCACCAAAATTAGTAAAATTGAGGAATTTAAATCGCGGAATCATAGAACAGTTTGGGTTGGAGGCAGCCTTGAACATCATGTAATTCCAAACACCTTGCCCTGGGCAGGGACACCTTGCACTGTCCCAGGTTGCTCCCAGCCCCATCCAGCCTAACCTTGGACACTTCCAGGGATGGGGCAGCCACAGCTTCCCTGGGCATCCTGTGCCTGGGTCCCACCACACTCATAGTTAAGAATTTCTCCCTAATATCCAATCTAAACCCACTCTCTGCTAGTTAGAAGCCATTCCCCTTTGTCCTTTCACTACAGGCCCTTGCAAAAAGTCCCTCTCTTGATTTCTTGTAGCCCCTTTAGGGTCTCCCTGGAGCTTTCCATTGCCAGGCTGAACAACCCCAACTCTCTCAGCCTGTCCCTTTGGAGAGGTGGTCTCAGTCCCGTGATCAGATTAGTTGCTCTTCTCTGGACTTCCTCCAGGATAACTACATGCTTCTTATTTTGGAGGTAATCTTAAATCTCCTTAAGGATTGGGCATTTAGTTTAATGTAATGAATTGTAAAGGTATTCTACTTTGAAGCCAACTGGTAAATACAGTCACTGGAGAATATTTTATACTGGAGAATATATAATATGCTGCTTATTTTACAAATAAACAAAGCCTCACATATCCCACATTTTACGGAGGTGAATCACTGGTGGCCCACTTAAGGTGATCAGTTTTGACAGAGGCAGGAACTTTCCTTCCAAACCTCACAGCTTTGGTCAACAGATGGATTCAAATTCAACATATCTGTTCTGGAAAGATGAAAGACTGGCAACAGGTATTTTGCTGGTTGTGTATTCAGGACTCCTTCATCTGCTTTCCTAATAGTGCATGGAATTGATCCCCTTTGGGTCATGATAGCAAAAGGCACTGGCTCTTCCCATTCCAGATCATAAGGAGAGCATTGTGATACAAAGGTTTAGGATACACACTTTAGGTTACTACTTGTCCAATTAAATGTACTGTGATGGATTTTCTGTTGTGTCATTTGAAGAATTCAGTGATAGGAATGAACAGAATTTTGAAGCATTTAAAAACTATCTGAAAATACTTTTTTTGCTGAGTTTTGCAAGATATTCACAACTTAAAGTGCCATTTTTTTGCCACATGGCAAAGCACTGATTACCAGTAATAGGAAAAGAATGAGCCTTACAGTTGCAGTACTGCCATTGTTAAGAAAAGTTACCCTGATAATCACAACCAGCATTTGATACTCCAGTTAATGCTATTGAACATCCTTTCTTCAGAAGTTTGTAAACTGAAACAGCACTTCTATTTTTCCTAGTCACATTGCAGCTCCTTTGTGTATTTTAGCTCAAAGCAGGAACCTGGACTAAACTTATATTTGCCCAAATACCAGGACCTAAGCTCTGGTTGCAGGTTACACATTGCATATGTAATTGCATGCTTGCACAAGAGAGAAATGGAAAAGCAATGAGGAGTAATTTCCAGTATCACAGCCATCCTGCTTTTCCTCATGTCCTCCCTCCCTTATTTTATGAGTTCCTGCAAAGGGGAAGCCTGGGAAGAGGTCTTCTCAAGAACCAGAGCTGCTATGGTGTCCAGAAATACCAGAAAGAAAACAAAAGCCCTGGAGTCTTCTAAATAACAAGCAATCTCTGTGGACTCTCATCCACCTAGAATGATTATTTTAACAGCATCCAAAAGGGCAGAGCATATCCTGATATGAGCTCCAGTAGCAGGGATTCTGCCTTTGCCTCCACAGCAAGCAGATGGAGAAGCAGTACCCTTCAGTGAGGTCTGTGGAGACAAAGAGAAGACATGCACCAGACATGTCTCAGGCTCCCAGCCAATCCTTCTTCCAACTTGGTAGGGAAGTCAGCTACCCTGTGCTTCCCTTCAGTTCAAACTTCTTCTAGCATTTAGTTCTTACAGAGCATAAAACAGCTGCTAACACAAAGAGCAGTACAATATCAGCGTCCCACAGTCTTAGCCCAAACACAACTGGGTGACTCTTAACTGGTAGCTGGTCATCCCATCCCTTTTTCTAAATAGTAATGCTCACCTTCAAATACCCTTAAAACAGTCTTTGAAAATGAGTTCACATTGCTGCCATTATTAGTTCAGAATATCTATCCAATTTCAGGCTTTTCATGTTTATTAATTAAAAGGTGACCAAAAATGACATTATCAAAATCTGCATTAAATTGTTCTCTTTGTTTTAGGATGGTTTAAAGTGCCCAAATAGAATTAAAAAGGCCACATGTGTTATGATATTATTATTTTTTAAGCAGACACCACTTTGTCATAGACTAGATTCAAAGCTTGAGGTCGTAGTCAAACACACAAAAGAATAGCTGGCTTTTTTCTCTTTCAAATTGTTGGGATGAAAGAGACAGGACAGAGTAATTATTTAATCACTGGCACATTCCTTTAAATCTCATTCTCAGTGCACACAGAGAAACAAAAATGGATGGAAAGGGCACTGAGGCATTTGAGTTGAATGATGGCAGGTCAGTGGCCAATGCACAATAGATATAAAATGTACCAGATCAAGAGCATCACATTTGAAAAGCATTATATGAAGTTGATCTCAACCACAGAGATGGTTAATACAGTAAAAAAGTGGAAATACCAGCCAATGTGCAATACCATGCAATGGATTGCGTTGGGAAAGAAAAGGTAGGAAATAGAGGATGGCATATACTTCTGCTACTCTTTAAAGCACTAAATTTGTAGCAATATTTGCCTATTTTAATAAATGCTATGCTCCAGAAGTTGACCCTTTCAATTAAAAAAAGAAGTGTCAGTGTTACTCAGGAGAAGCAGCCCCTGTGACCTCAATGGGGCAGGCAACACATCCTGATTTCCAGCTAAATTCCTGTACATCCTAACAGCACAGGCCAAGCTCATTGACACAGCAGGCACAGCTAATATTTTTGTACCTACTTTGCATGCA
This sequence comes from Zosterops lateralis, assembly GCF_965231275.1. Taxonomy (NCBI): domain Eukaryota; kingdom Metazoa; phylum Chordata; class Aves; order Passeriformes; family Zosteropidae; genus Zosterops; species Zosterops lateralis. Next base: position 8,648,574 of record NC_139765.1, read on the forward strand.
GAGCATTCTAGTCTGGACAATCCACCTGGTCCCAAAGAAAAGGCAGGAGGAAAGTCTTTGTGGTTATTACACCCTCCGAGGTTTCCCAGCCGCTTCACGCAATTCGCTCTGCGAAGATTTAACATGCCTCTCTTATTCCTGTGATGTGCATTAGATTTTTTAATGTAAATATTTAATGTCTGCAGATCACAGGAGACCACGCAGCTGAACAGATTATAAAACATTGTAAAGTTTAAAGCAATACATAGCAGAGTAGTAGCTGGCACTCCGGGAGGTTTACGAGGATAAGAAGCCCCCGGTTTTCTGATTGCCCTCACTGGAGTTCTGTGTCAGAGTAGCATGAAAGAGAAATTAAAATGTATTTAAAATGTACTATTAGGTTCTGGTTTGGATGGGTACTAGAGGAGAAAGTCAACAGCTGGAGAGTTAGGACCTGACAGAAGAATTAACAGAATTCTGGAAAACCTCTGGAAGTGCAGCTGGAATTGGGAGCTGTTCAAGATAACTGTGGGAATTTGGGGGATAAATCTTTTACTTTTTTTTTTTTTTAAATGATGTAAGGTGTTACTGCCGAGGGCTACAGTCCCAGCTACTTTTTATATCCACGTGAAGCTCTGTGGGCTGCCAGGACTCAAGCACTTTTTCAATACTCAGATCTGAGAACTCAGGTTAGAAGGGAGTCACAGGCTTTCATGCATATATGAAATATGAGTTAAGAAGTTCCTTCACTTTAAAGTTCCTGTGAATCTGTTCATGTAGATGGAACCAATTTGGCATGCACCAAAATGATATCAGAATCTGCCCTTTGATTGCCAGGCAAAAAAGATCAGGCAGCTCACTGACTGATCAAGTGATTTGTTATGACCTAATTGTATATTTAAATGTAAATGTTGCCTCTGGATTTGCCTGAAAGGGCACAATTTGACCCTTCCCTTTTTTTTCCCAGCTGAAATGAAATTATGTCTAAGTAACACATCAAAAGAGGTAGGAATTTGCAGTTGGCACTATTTAAGGATTTGTATTATCTATTGATATTACATTAATTAGATATTCTCCCTGTTCAAATGATTCAAATCTTTTTGTTCAGGACTGAGAAAAAGAAATGTACCAAAGCAATACATTACTATTTTGAGTAGTGATTTCAATAGGACAGTTGCTTGTTTGCAACATTCAGCAAATTATATTCAGGATTGGGCCTGACAAGCCTGATTTTGTCCAAGGAACTAAAAGGGCCAAGAAATCAATCATATTGAGAGCTACCTATATAAGGATATCAGAAATCCATCACAAAATCAGGGCATTTCTGTAATATAGTGTGACTGAACTTCGCTGCTGAGTGTGGTATAACAGCTCTGTGAATGGACAGAGAATTTCAGTCCCTGGAGTTCAATTCATTAGCCTATACAAGCATTGTTATTTCTCTGAAGCAGAGGAAGACTCTTGCACAAGTAGTATTTGCCCCATTTACAATATATCACATTTGTATATTTTAGTTGGATATCTGGCTATTAACAGGGAACATTTACAATTAAAAATACAGTACTCTTGCCTGAAAAGTTCTGATTTAACAAGTGAAGACTTTTTACAAGTTGCCTGGAAGTTTAAGAGCCTCAGAAAATGATCATAAATCACTAGCATGTTATCTTCTATGATGGCTAACTATTTCACTATGGATTTTTAATAAAATTATGGGATTTTTTTTAAGAGCACACGGTCCTGACTACAAGTTGCAGCTTTACTCCCCCAGACACACTGGTTTTCCTTTTCAACCAAAACTGCAGGGAAAGTAAACACTGTCACATCAGCCCGTGTTCTGAACAGCCATCATGACAACTTCATCTTAGTATGTCAACATACCAAGTGTTTCTCCTGGATACTTCCATGGGCCAGATCCAATGGCCCCAGAGCCAGAGTAACTTCCAGTGCTGGAAGCAGGTCTTCCAGTAGATAAGAATAGCAACAAAGTGGATGATCCTTAGAGAAAATAAGGGAGACAGAAAGAACCAGTGGAAGAAGATTTGACTTGAAGAAGGGGATGCTGGAAGAAGTGAAAACAGAAATGCAGAAGGGAAGAGGTTAAAGGAAACCATGAGATGTGTTGATAGCAAGGAAGGACAAGACAAGAATTTGAGCTGCAAGTGATTGAGTTTATACCCAAATCCATCAAATTTTCAGTCTCTTATTTTATCCAGCCTCACAAATACACAAATACACACAGATTGCTCTGCCATTCTCCAGAGGCATGGAGGCCACTCAAGATCTTTTGCTTCAGGCCTAACACTGTGAGCAGTTTCTTTTCCTGCCAGCAGTTTGCCTTTTATTTTTAGCAATGTGCCATCCACTGTGTAGCAAAGGTGGTACAGAGGAAGGAGGGGAAGACACCAGAAAGGAGCCAGGTAAAACCATCACCTTTTGCCAGATGCTTATTTAGAGAATCCAGGAAACCACGAGTTTCTCTCTTACTTTTGCCAATAAACACTACTGCAATACATTTTTTTGCAGTGCTACAGATCTGGAAAAGCCTGAATGATCAGAAAGCATTTCTGTTTTTTTATTTGTTAGATCCAAGGAGACAAGCTGTTATTTTATTGCTCTGTGTAGATGCTCCTACTTTGATGGACAAAATGTCTAGCACAATTGGGCCACAAAGTGACATAAATCCCAACAGAACAAAAATATATCCATTACCTACGGTATGTCTGGAATCAATCTCTGTGAGGGATGATTATGGTATTGACCTGAGATCTGTCAGTACATTTTCCTCTGAGAAGTCCCTAGTGCTTGTAGACAGAACCCCTGTGGGGGTTATCTTTTATGTACACCAATATGAACTGAAGACTAAAAATTTGCCTCATATGTGTGCTTTTCATAGCCAGATTAAAACCATTAATGTCTATTGAATTAGTAGCTCAATACGAGTTGTGCTAAAAGCATAAAGGAGATTAAAACATATGGTACAAGGAATCTATGTCACCAAGTCCTCAGCAAGAGACACTAAGCAAGTCACCCCATAATATAAACTTTCACACCTCAGTGCTCCATAAACCTGGGTAAACTTCAGTAAATATCTGCATAAACTTGGTAATTAGGATGGCAGCAGAAAGGAAAAAAATGCTGAACAAGGCATAGTCAACAACAGGAAACCCTTAGTGCCTAATGCATCGTAGCTTGTATTTATTACAAAGACCTTCATGTTCACCTGGAATTAATATAGACACATTCTTTTTTCAGATTGTCTTTTGGTCTCTGGGGAAGATGCATCCAGTTTGAGTGCAAGTGAATTAATGACTCAGAATTGCCTGCAAAGATCACATCATCACCCAGACCAAAAAACCTCATCCAAAGCTAAAGAATTAATTAATGCACAACACCAGTGTTCTGCCAGAGGGAAGAAAACCCTACAGAACACAAACCTTGTCATATAGCCCTGTGTGATGCAGGTGGAAGAATCATTCTCTTTATCCCCTGGACACTAACCAAAATAAAGTCAGGAATTTTAGTTTGCTGCTAACTAATAGGATTAAAAGCAGGTACATGAAATTTGAGAATGTCTCCTGACACTTAAGGCTCTTTTTGCAATTTTTTCATCAAGACAGGAGTGAAACCATATTATGAGAAGCAATATAACAAGCTAAACACCATAGCCCTGGGCCTATCAGACTATATCATACCATTTTCTCATACACCCAGAAAAACTGAAATCAGCTGAACAGGCCACAACAAAGTACTCAAAAGAAATGCATGCGCTGCTTCAGTCTTTATGGAGTCAGAATCCCAGCTCTCCTTGACCATAAAAACATAAAAGGGAGATTCAAAGTCAGTTCCTCTGCTTGTGACACTCATTGTTGCTGGGGGGCTGGGACTTTACCCTCAAGAGCTGTGTGAGAAAAGCCCTTCTCTGGCCAGGATCCTCAGCACTTTTATCAGAGAGATGGAGAGGCACAGAGAGGAGAAGCTCACGGACAGGAGATGGCAAAGTTCCGCCAGGAATCCCAGCACTGTCAGGACAGGGCTGAGCATGTGTCAGAATCCCAAAGACACCTGGTAATGCCAGATTTAGATTGCTTTCAGACCTTGTGATAGGGTGCCCTTGTGGCTGAATCCCGTGACACAATTCAGGCTTGGAAGCCACGCTTCTGTTTTTTAAGAATCAATGGTTGCCCAGCCTTACCCTGGGGAGAAGCATTTGAAGAACACCAAGTTCCTTTGTATCTGCATTTTTAAAAACACTTCAAGTTTGTCTCAGAAGTTTTATAAATTAGAACATCTGCCACAGAGAGTAGAACTGTTCATAATCAGCATAAAGATGTCTTAAACTGTCTTAAACTCTTAGATAAAAAGATGACTTTTACCTGGCATTCTGCAGCAACTCCAAGTTTTAGCATCGTAAGAGTTTAAAGGATGGGACATGGATTGCACATTACAGTATCTGAGGCATTATAAAGGGGCTTTTCAGTCATTTTACAGTACATTGGCAGTCAAGCTGGGACTAAAACTCCATCAAATTGGAATAAATAAATATTTTGCATGCTTATAAGCACCCATAAACAAAGTCAAATATGCACTTTTCTATAAGAACTCACAGAATTTTTCAAGCATCAGTTGATTAACCAAAGAAAACTGCAGGAAGGGACACAAATGTTCCCATATCCAGCCTGTAGTGAAGTGAGGTTAAACCCCAGCAGGAGGTGAGTCTCTGACTGTCAGGAGTCCTAAGTGGCAGCCCTTAGCCAAGAGTTCACCCTGGCTCTGCTACAGGGCTTGCTCTTGCCCCAGCACTCCCCCTGAAGATCCTACAAAGCACTCACTCATATTTAATCATGGAGGTACTCTGGACATTGCAAGATCAAACCTCAATGAAATATTTAGGAGATGTGCATACAAAAACAAAGGTAACTGACATCAGGAATAGCCAGGGAGCCTAAGAAATTGCTTTAAAAGAAAGGAAATAAACATAATGATGTTAAGGGGAAAAAAAAAAAAAAAAAAAAAAAAACAAAACAAAACAAAACAAAACAAAACAAACCTTCTAGGAGAAAATAATTCAAATATCTTAAATTTGAATCTGATAGGGTAGCAAAACCCTGAAATTATGTATTAAACATCACTGCAACAGATGTGGGGGCAGCTGAAGCAATCACATGAAAACTCAGGTTGCACTGGGAAGTGCTGAGGTAACTTCAGCTACAGCAGCACAAAGGCTGTTCCTGTTTACCAAGTCCCATACAAATCTCATCAAGCTAATGTTAATTTCAAGAGTATTTTAGCACAGCTGGGAAAAATTCATACCATAGAAACCTTGGCTTCACAAAAATAGTAGTTTCTGAAGTATGCTAATTATTTTATAAGTATACAATGACTGGAAATACTTTAAAGGCAAACAGAAACATGAGTGGATTGAAGCTGTGGGTTAAAATTGAGATGCAAGATCTTTCAGTAGAAGCATGCAAATATTTTCAGCATAGATTTTGATGGTTTACTACATTCTGCTTCCTCTGTTCTCCCCCTCCCCAAATTGCATCAAAATTTAATGCAAAAAAAAAGTACAAAAAAGGAAAAATCATTATGGTAACAGTTGGACAGAAAATATTTAGTGGCCATTAAAAATCTGAAGATGTAATTATTACTATTTATATTACATTAGTGATCACAAAATAATGCACACTTAATAAACAGAGATATAATCTCATCCTAAAAAAAAAGTTTACATTTGAAGACAATGAGCATGAGGATCTGGGCTGGGTTTCTAGTCAACACCTATGGCTTTATTCACCACTGAGATGTGCAGCTAAGCAAGTGAACTCTCTAATGGTACAACCATGGCTTTATGGCATGGCTGTTTCTGTCATGGAAATACACTAACTCAGGTAAAGCAATGGCAGTTACAAAATATTATTAAACTGGTCTCACTTCCTTGTTTCTTCCACGCTGTTGCTGGAGTAAGAAGTTCCCAAAATCCCTACATTTCTATAAGCTCTAAAGAGTAATAGAAGTCAAAGTAAAAGAAAATTCAGACATTTTACTGTGGATTGCCCTCATTACTGAGGCTTACTGATCATTCCCAGCAGCCTTCCACTCCCTCCCTGACCCATGCACAAAACCAGGAATGACAGCACAGAGGTACTCCTTGTACAAAATGTCCTCTCCTTTGCCTAATGTCCCAAGCATTGCATAATCTTGGAGAGTGGTCAGTTGGAGAGTAAAAGAGAAATAAAGTGATGCAGAGTAGATCATCTCATCATTCTGCTCATGTTGACTTTTCCAGGCCAGTTATCAATATCATCTGCACCATCTGAAGCGAGCTACAATTCAATATGCTGGAAACTCAGCAAGAATATACCCCAGGAAAAGAAAGGTCCAAACAGAAACTCACTCAGAAATTCTGTCAAATGGGACTAGAGGAATTGCTGTGCAACTGCAGTGTGGGGGACAGAATCCTGATGGACCAGTCCTGCTTTATATAAACAGCAAAAGGTCAGATCTGCCCAAAGTCAGTACCTCTGTTGGAAGACAGGTGTATCTGTTCATCCTTAAATGCACAGAAAGCGACAGAGTTCACAAATCACAAAATCTTCCCTCCATGCACCACAGCAGTTCTGTCCTGGTTTTGGCTGGGATAGAGTTAATTCTCCTCCTAGTAGTTAGTACAGTGCTGTGCTTTGGATTTGGGATGAGAATAGCATTGGTAACACACTCAAGTTTTAGCCCTTGCTAAGCTGTGTTTACTCTAAATCAAGGGCTTGTCAGCTCCTCACACTGCCCTGCCAGGAAGGGAGCTGGAGGTGCACAAGAAGCTTGGGAGAGGACACAGCTTGGGAGAGGACACATCTGAAGGAAAGCTGGCCAACAGCTGATTGGGTTAGTGGTGATCAATTGCTTTTTTGTTTGCATCTCTTTTTTTCTTGGGGTTTGTTTTTATCTTTCTGTTACTTTCCTTTTTCATTACAGCTATTGATTGTTTTTACTTCAATTATTAAGCTGTTCTTATCTCAACTCATGAGTTTTCTCACTTTTTACCCTTCCCAATTCCACTGGAAGGGGAAAGGGAGCCTGTGCAATGATTTGTTGCCAGCTGGGGTTAAACCACAATGAATTCCCTACTTGCTCTTCGGCAGCACCTGAAGGAAACTGGAAGCAGAGTGACTGCTCAGATGCAATGATCTTCAATGTCCAAACAACAACCAACATAAAATTTAATTCAAGCTACACTACAGGGCATGTTTTCAGCATTTTTTTGGGGGGAGATGATGCTTGCGGAATTAACTGCAAAACTCCCATTATTAATAGAAGTCACACAGATAAATCCCCACAACCTATAACAAAAATATTGCCTTACATTTCTCTCTGGTATCACTCCTGATCTGTGCTGACAGCACTCTCATCATGAATAACATTATGTCAGGCTGCCCAATGATTCCTGAAACTGTCAACAATGTTTAAAGTCAAGTTCTCCAAACTTTTTAAAAGTTAATCATCTTCACTCTGGAAGCATAAAAGTTGAATGCAATAGAAAATGTGCAGATTCACAGCAAGTTTTATTGACTTGCTGGCCAAAGGCTTCATCTAGCTGCTGAAACATTTACATACTACAAAGCACTATCTATAGAAAAGATGTCCTTAAAGGCCAGAATATACATGAGATGGCAGAAAGAGTTGAGAAAGTGTGGAGAATAGTGCATAGTGTACTTGACTTACACTAAATTATAAAAGCCTTCAGTCAATCCAATGTATGCAATCAGCCTAGTTTAGTGAATTTCACTGTAACACCATGTAAAAGCACAGCTGAGAAGGAAAAACTTTTGAGAGATCTTAATAATTTCCTTGTCTTCTTCTCTTGCAATCTGATTTACAATGTCACATTTTTCAAAGCATGAAAACCATCAGTTCTTCAATTTCCCTCTATTTATTTATTTATTTAATTACTACTTATCAATGTGATGAAAAGTTTCAGAGTGAAAAGCCTGAAGAAAGAGCAATCATCATGCTCTTTACTAGTTGAAAGTGTAAATTTTCTTTACTAGTGCCCCCTAGGCAGGTCCATAGGGGGCACTAGTAAAGAAAATACCTTTCTTTCTGAAGGCAACCAATCAACTTTGCATTTTTAGGTGGCTCAATTACAAATAAATACATATATAAATTGCTTCAAATTGAGCTTCTGATAAATGTTGTATACACTCTAAATACCTGTGTTTAAATTCCTTTTCTCGTTACTTTTGCACTTCCCTTTTGTTGTCTGAAGGGAACTTAACTTGTACTCCAGACCTCCAAACTATTGACCTACACATAGCCAAGATATCAGGAGTTGATCCAAACTGGACTGACTTTCTGAATCTTCTATTAGCTTCATTACTCACAAGTTTTCCACTCTGTGCTTCTCTCAAAGCTGCAACTCTTTCAATCAAATGGTCACATTAGATCACATTGGGATTCACTTTAAAAAGTTGAGATTTACTGTTAATGCCCAGCTGAATGTACTGAAGAAGTCCAGAAACAAAAAATTGAAGAAGAAAGGATGCAGGAATTATTATTTGATAATACCAAGACTATTATGCCAAGCTTGCATTTTGAGATTTAATTTATTATTTTCAAATTGTACTTGCTAGCAACACTTCTGTTTTACTCTCTTAACAAAGCAGCCAAAAAAAAATCTCTGTTTACTGGGTTGAAGTCCTCTTCAAAGATGTCCAGCATATGTTTTTTTAAGAAATAGAGGGTGTAACTGTCAGCTTCTCTCAAGAGCTAATAGGCAACAGTTCCATTTGCAGAGGAAGGCACAGTTATTCTGTTGGTTCCATATTAACCTGGGAAAGCCTTTAGACCATGGATATTTCCTCAAAATCTGTTTCTACTGGTCTTTTTCACTTTTGAAGGAGCAGGAAGAGGATGAAGGAGAATGGAGAATGAAGAATGGAATGCCCACATGATAGGACCCATCTTAAAGAAAGCTCTTATTTGTAAGAAATTTATTCAGTCATGAGAATCTAAACATAGCTCCCTGCTCACAGAGAAAATACAAATGATACACAAAAGCCTTCTCATTTTGAGTTGGGTAACCATGGATAAAAATAGAGCAAGGAAGAAGTAAAAGTGATCACAAACTGTTTGCTTGAAGTCCTTTCAAGTGCCTCCAGTCAAGCCATTGATGTGGTGTAGCCTAGAAAGGGATAAAGCAAAAGAAGATCTACAGCTCATTTGTATGTTGAACACTGGCCTCTTAGACTGGACATGCTTCCTA